>NC_053393.1:280343679-280382851 GCF_905171765.1 Bufo bufo | reverse complement strand
CTAAGTGTTTTCTCAAGGAGACATAGAAGTGGTATTGTAACGCTGATAACGGCGTCATCGCCACTGGCCAAGTTGGTGGAGTACTCGAAACAGCGCAACAGGGCACACAGGTCTCGCATGGAGGCCCAGTCCTTGGTGGTGAAGTGGTGCTGTTCCGCAGTGCGACTGACCCGTGCGTGCTGCAGCTGAAACTCCACTATGGCCTGCTGCTGCTCGCACAGTCTGTCCAGCATGTGCATGGTGGAGTTCCACCTGGTGGGCACGTCGCATATGAGGCGGTGAGCGGGAAGGCCGAAGTTACGCTGTAGCGCAGACAGGCGAACAGCGGCAGGATGTGAACGCTGGAAGCGCGAACAGACGGCCCGCACTTTATGCAGCAGCTCTGACATGTCGGGGTAGTTGCGAATGAACTTCTGCACCACCAAATTCAGCACATGCGCCAGGCAAGGGATGTGCGTCAAATCGACTAGTCCCAGAGCTGCAACGAGATTTCGCCCATTATCGCACACCACCAGGCCGGGCTTGAGGCTCACCGGCAGCAACCACTCGTCGGTCTGTTGTTCTATACCCCGCCACAACTCCTGTGCGGTGTGGGGCCTGTCCCCCAAACATATGAGTTTCAGAACGGCCTGCTGACGTTTACCCCGGGCTGTGCTGAAGTTGGTGGTGAAGGTGTGTGGCTGACTGGATGAGCAGGTGGAAGAAGAGGAGGAGGAAGCTGAGTAGGAGGAGGAGGAGACAGGAGGCAAAGAATGTTGCCCTGTGATCCTTGGCGGCGGAAGGACGTGCGCCAAACAGCTCTCCGCCTGGGGCCCAGCCACCACTACATTTACCCAGTGTGCAGTTAGGGAGATATAGCGTCCCTGGCCGTGCTTACTGGTCCACGTATCTGTGGTTAGGTGGACCTTGCCACAGATGGCGTTGCGCAGTGCACACTTGATTTTATCGGATACTTGGTTGTGCAGGGAAGGCACGGCTCTCTTGGAGAAGTAGTGCCGGCTGGGAACAACATACTGTGGGACAGCAAGCGACATGAGCTGTTTGAAGCTGTCTGTGTCCACCAGCCTAAATGACAGCATTTCATAGGCCAGTAGTTTATAAATGCTGGCATTGAGGGCCAGGGATCGAGGGTGGCTAGGTGGGAATTTACGCTTTCTCTCAAATGTTTGTGAGATGGAGAGCTGAACGCTGCCGTGTGACATGGTTGAGATGCTTGGTGACGCAGGTGGTGGTGTTGGTGGTACATCCCATGTTTGCTGGGCGGCAGGTGCCAACGTTCCTCCAGAGGCGGAGGAAGAGGCCGAGGCGGCGGCAGCAGCAGAAGAGGCCGAGGCGGCAGCAGCAGAAGAGGTAGCAGGGGGAGCCTGAGTGACTTCCTTGTTTTTAAGGTGTTTACTCCACTGCAGTTCATGCTTTGCATGCAGGTGCCTGGCCATGCAGGTTGTGCTATGGTTCAGAACGTTAATGCCTCGCTTCAGGCTCTGATGGCACAGCGTGCAAACCACTCGGGTCTTGTCGTCAGCACATTGTTTGAAGAAGTGCCATGCCAGGGAACTCCTTGAAGCTGCCTTTGGGGTGCTTGGTCCCAGATGGCGGCGGTCAGTAGCAGGCGGAGTCTCTTGGCGGCGGGTGTTCTGCTTTTGCCCACTGCTCCCTCTTTGTCTTTTGCTACGCTGTTGGCTCGGTCTCACCACTGCCTCTTCCTCCAAACTGTGAAAGTCAGTGGCACGACCTTCATTCCATGTGGGGTCAAGGACCTCATCGTCCGCTGCATCGTCTTCATCCCTGACCTCCTGTTCAGTCTGCACACTGCAGAAAGACGCAGCAGTTGGAACCTGTGTTTCGTCATCATCAGAGACGTGCTGAGGTGGTATTCCCATGTCCTCATCATCAGGAAACATAAGTGATTGTGCGTTAGTGCATTCTATGTCTTCCACCGCTGGGGAAGGTCTAGGTGGATGCCCTTGGGAAACCCTGCCAGCAGAGTCTTCAAACAGCATAAGAGACTGCTGCATAACTTGAGGCTCAGACAGTTTCCCTGATATGCATGGGGGTGATGTGACAGACTGATGGGCTTGGTTTTCATGCGCCATCTGTGCGCTTTCTGCAGAAGACTGGGTGGGAGATAATGTGAACGTGCTGGATCCACTGTCGGCCACCCAATTGACTAATGCCTGTACCTGCTCAGGCCTTACCATCCTTAGAACGGCATTGGGCCCCACCAAATATTGCTGTAAATTCTGGCGGCTACTGGGACCTGAGGTAGTTGGTACACTAGGACGTGTGGCTGTGGCAGAACGGCCACGTCCTCTCCCAGCACCAGAGGGTCCACTAACACCACCACAACCATGTCCGCGTCCGCGTCCCTTACTAGATGTTTTCCTCATTGTTACTGTTCACCACAATAAGAAAAATATTATTTGGCCCAATGTATTGAATTCAAATTCAGGCCTTTTTTTTACAGACACCTAACACTATCTGGCTATCTATTTAGGTACCGTATTACACTAATACAGGCACAGCAGTAATGACAGATTTAGCTGAATATAAATTTGAGGCCTATTATTTAGGCGCTGGGTGACAGGTATACGTTTACGGACAGAATTAGACTTGGATCTGCACAGTAGCGTGTGTGTGAAGTTATTGAGAATTACCCTATCAGCACCTTGAATCTAATATACCCTTTTAGGGATAGATTTAAAGTAGGCCTGATACAGCAGAAACCACTAATTTAGAGAATTGCAAAATTGGGAATTGTATTTCAACCCAGAACAAAAACTGTGCTTTGACGGACACTAAATAACTTGACCAGCTAAAGCAATAATGACAGATTTGGATGAATATAAATTTGAGGCCTATTTTTTAGGCGCTGGGTGACAGGTATACGTTTACACACAGAATTAGACTTGGAATTGCACTGTAGCGTGTGTGTGAAGTTATTGAGAATAACCCTATCTGCACCTTGAATCTTATATACCCTTTTTGGGATAGATTTAAAGTAGGCCTGATACAGCAGAAACCACTAATTTAGAGAATTGCAAAATTGGGAATTGTATTTCAACCCAGAACAAAAACTGTGCTTTGACGGACACTAAATAACTTGACCAGCTAAAGCAATAATGACAGATTTGGATGAATATAAATTTGAGGCCTATTTTTTAGGCGCTGGGTGACAGGTATACGTTTACACACAGAATGAGACTTGGAATTGAACAGTAGCGTGTGTGTGAAGTTATTGAGAATTACCCTATCAGCACCTTGAATCTAATATACCCTTTTAGGGATAGATTTAAAGTAGGCCTGATACAGCAGAAACCACTAATTTAGAGAATTGCAAAATTGTGAATTGTATTTCAACCCAGAACAAAAACTGTGCTTTGACTGACACTAAATAACTTGACCAGCTAAAGCAATAATGACAGATTTGGATGAATATAAATTTGAGGCCTATTTTTTAGGCGCTGGGTGACAGGTATACGTTTACACACAGAATTAGACTTGGAATTGCACAGTAGCGTGTGTGTGAAGTTATTGAGAATAACCCTATCTGCACCTTGAATCTTATATACCCTTTTAGGGATAGATTTAAAGTAGGCCTGATACAGCAGAAACCACTAATTTAGAGAATTGCAAAATTGGGAATTGTATTTCAACCCAGAACAAAAACTGTGCTTTGACGGACACTAAATAACTTGACCAGCTAAAGCAATAATGACAGATTTGGATGAATATAAATTTGAGGCCTATTTTTTAGGCGCTGGGTGACAGGTATACGTTTACACACAGAATTAGACTTGGAATTGCACTGTAGCGTGTGTGTGAAGTTATTGAGAATAACCCTATCTGCACCTTGAATCTTATATACCCTTTTAGGGATAGATTTAAAGTAGGCCTGATACAGCAGAAACCACTAATTTAGAGAATTGCAAAATTGGGAATTGTATTTCAACCCAGAACAAAAACTGTGCTTTGACGGACACTAAATAACTTGACCAGCTAAAGCAATAATGACAGATTTGGATGAAAATAAATTTGAGGCCTATTTTTCAGGCGCTGGGTGACAGGTATACGTTTACACACAGAATTAGACTTGGAATTGCACTGTAGCGTGTGTGTGAAGTTATTGAGAATAACCCTATCTGCACCTTGAATCTTATATACCCTTTTTGGGATAGATTTAAAGTAGGCCTGATACAGCAGAAACCACTAATTTAGAGAATTGCAAAATTGGGAATTGTATTTCAACCCAGAACAAAAACTGTGCTTTGACGGACACTAAATAACTTGACCAGCTAAAGCAATAATGACAGATTTGGATGAATATAAATTTGAGGCCTATTTTTTAGGCGCTGGGTGACAGGTATACGTTTACACACAGAATTAGACTTGGAATTGCACAGTAGCGTGTGTGTGAAGTTATTGAGAATAACCCTATCTGCACCTTGAATCTTATATACCCTTTTAGGGATAGATTTAAAGTAGGCCTGATACAGCAGAAACCACTAATTTAGAGAATTGCAAAATTGGGAATTGTATTTCAACCCAGAACAAAAACTGTGCTTTGACGGACACTAAATAACTTGACCAGCTAAAGCAATAATGACAGATTTGGATGAATATAAATTTGAGGCCTGTTTTTTAGGTGCTGGGGGACAGGTATTGAGAATAACTTGTTGACAGGCTCAGCTTGACCCTGATGTAGGATATAGCCAAAAAATAACCACACTATTGATGGTTAAATGCACTTAGTGACAGGCTCAGCTTGCCCCATTGATGGTTAAATGCACTTGGTGACAGGCTCAGCTTGCCCCTGATGTAGTATATGGCCAAAAAATAACCACACTATTGATGGTTAAATGCACTTGGTGACAGGCTCAGCTTGCCCCTGATGTAGTATATGGCCAAAAAATAACCACACTATTGAAGGTTAAATGCACTTGGTGACAGGCTCAGCTTGCCCCTGATGTAGTATATGGCCAAAAAATAACCACACTATTGATGGTTAAATGCACTTGATGACAGCTTGACCCTGATGTAGGATATAGCCAAAAAATAACCACACTATTGATGGTTAAATGCACTTGTGACAGGCTCAGCTTGCCCCTGATGTAGTATATGGCCAAAAAATAACCACACTATTGATGGTTAAATGCACTTGTGACAGGCTCAGCTTGCCCCTGATGTAGTATATGGCCAAAAAATAACCACACTATTGATGGTTAAATGCACTTTGTGACAGGCTCAGCTTGCCCCTGATGTAGTATATGGCCAAAAAATAACCACACTATTGATGGTTAAATGCACTTTATGACAGCTTGACCCTGATGTAGGATATAGCCAAACAATAACCACACTATTGATGGTTAAATGCACTTGTTGACAGGCTCAGCTTGCCCCTGATGTAGTATATGGCCAAAAATTAACCACACTATTGATGGTTAAATGCACTTGATGACAGCTTGACCCTGATGTAGGATATAGCCAAAAAATAACCACACTATTGATGGTTAAATGTACTTGGTGGCAGCTTGTGCTGGCACACCACAAGACACAAAATGGCCGCCGATCAACCCAGAAAAAAGTGAATGAAAAATGCTCTGGGCAGCCTAAAAACAGTGAGCAATTGAATAGCAGCAGTTCAATGATCCACAGCTGTAGATCGATCACTGAATGAAGTCTTTTGGAGGAGTTAATCACTGCCTAATCTGGCCCTAACAGCAGCTGCAACCTCTCCCTACACTGATCAGAGCAGAGTGACGTGCGGCGCTACGTGACTCCAGCTTAAATAGAGGCTGGGTCACATGCTGCACTGGCCAATCACAGCCATGCCAATAGTAGGCATGGCTGTGATGGCCTCTTGGGGCAAGTAGTATGACGCTTGTTGATTGGCTGCTTTGCAGCCTTTCAAAAAGCGCCAAGAAAGCGCCGAACACCGAACCCGGACTTTTACCGAAATGTTCGGGTTCGGGTCCGTGTCACAGACACCCCAAAATTCGGTACGAACCCGAACTATACAGTTCGGGTTCGCTCATCCCTAATCATTATACATCAGTAACACTAATAAGACTAACACCCACTTATTCACATTATACAGTATAAAATTCCAGCAATATGGTGTCATCAGCTCCTCCTCAGTAACAGGAATAAAAAACATAACATTGGAATAATTTGAACAATTTGTACATATCAAACTGATCATTTTTACAGTAGCCATATGACGATTAATAAATGTATTATCCTAAATGTCCTTTAAACCTCAGAAATCCAATAAGCATCACAATGCAGAGACTGAAGACTCTCCTTGTGTTTCCCTTTAGTTACAGATGTATTCGGAATGGCCGGTGTGTCTCCAGGTGGTTTCTCCTTCAAACGCTTCACTAATTTTGAAGTGATCAAATCAGTAATTCAAAGTTTTCCTTATGCAAAAGTAATAGTGGCTCTCCCAGATTACTCCCTGGGGTGGTGCTCTTGTCTGGAGTGGCTCACCTAACCACTGATATGTATAGAGATGATAGAAGTAAAGAAATCTACAGGCACTCTATATCTGGTTTTTATAGGTTATTTATTGTTGGTTATTTTACAAAAGTTTTAAAAATATTTTTATTAAAATATTATATTATTAAAAGTTTATTTTGTTAAAAATCTATTGGTTGGTTGTTTTGTACAAAATACCCTTTGTCTTGAAGATGTCAAAATAGTTAATAATGAAAAAATATATATAAGGTAAAAATAAAAATAGAAATAAAAAGAAAAATAGTCCAAGAATGTCCAAGAAATACAACGATGATTGTCCAAGATAAAGATATATAAAAATATAGAAGGTATAGATAAATATATGTATTTAAAAATTGTATATATAAAGACTATATAAAGATAAAAAGGATTTTGAGTTAGTCCAGTATCGTTAGATGGTATTTTCAGGTACGGTAGTGTTCCTAAATACAGGTGATGTTGTCTGCCGTCAAAGGGTATTTTGTACAATGTTCACTTTTTGATATTTATTTATTGCTGGTGGCGTCCCACACAGCAAATATTTTGTACTCACCCTGCAGTCCAAGTTTGGTTCCTGTATTGATGAAGCAGTAGCCAGTGTGATCCTCCTGGCGGTTTGCTTGTCCACGCTGTATGTTGCGCGCTCTTTCCTGCCGTGTTGGCGTCTCACGTGATCTAGCACGTGGTTGTTTGCCGTTCAGCTTGTACCTTTTTCTTCGTATCCTTTATTTCGCAAAGAAATGCGTATAAAATTTCGTACCTAACGATACTGGACTAACTCAAAATCCTTTTTATCTTTATATACAGTCTTTATATATACAATTTTTGAATACATATATTTATCTATACCTTCTATATTTTTATATATCTTTATCTTGGACAATCATCGTTGTATTTCTTGGACATTCTTGGACTATTTTTCTTTTTATTTCTATTTTTATTTTTACCATATATATATTTTTTCATTATTAACTATTTTGACATCTTCAAGACCTTCATCGATTCATTTTTTCGATTCATTTTTTCGACCAATATTTCAACTATTATTATCGACTATTATTATCGATTATTTTCATTCACTATATCCTGTGTAATTTTCATTGAACATTAATGCTCATCGATTTTATTTTTCTCATCAATTATTGTTTTCCCCATCGATTATTTATCGAATATTTACTCCCATCGATTTAAATATCGATCAGATACTTGAACTTCCAACACACTTATACCTCACCATCCCCTCACCCCCCACCACCATCCGGGTGATAATCCCAGCACATTCTCACTAAAACACCCTATCTCTCATTATAAACCAACAAGAAAACAACCAACCAATAGATTTTTAACAAAATAAACTTTTAATAATATAATATTTTAATAAAAATATTTTTAAAACTTTTGTAAAATAACCAACAATAAATATCCTATAAAAAACAGATATAGAGTGCCTGTCGATTTCTTTACTTCTATCAAAGTTTTCCTTATGTCTCTTAACACATGCCCAATCATCAATGCTCACAGGGTTTGTAGAAAGGTAAAGCCACTGAATTCAAAATGGCCGCCGATCAACCCAGAAAAAAGTGAATGAAAAATGCTCTGGGCAGCCTAAAAACAGTGAGCAATTGAATAGCAGCAGTTCAATGATCCACAGCTGTAGATCGATCACTGAATGAAGTCTTTTGGAGGAGTTAATCACTGCCTAATCTGGCCCTAACAGCAGCTGCAACCTCTCCCTACACTGATCAGAGCAGAGTGACGTGCGGCGCTACGTGACTCCAGCTTAAATAGAGGCTGGGTCACATGCTGCACTGGCCAATCACAGCCATGCCAATAGTAGGCATGGCTGTGATGGCCTCTTGGGGCAAGTAGTATGACGCTTGTTGATTGGCTGCTTTGCAGCCTTTCAAAAAGCGCCAAGAAAGCGCCGAACACCGAACCCGGACTTTTACCGAAATGTTCGGGTTCGGGTCCGTGTCACAGACACCCCAAAATTCGGTACGAACCCGAACTATACAGTTCGGGTTCGCTCATCCCTAATCATTATACATCAGTAACACTAATAAGACTAACACCCACTTATTCACATTATACAGTATAAAATTCCAGCAATATGGTGTCATCAGCTCCTCCTCAGTAACAGGAATAAAAAACATAACATTGGAATAATTTGAACAATTTGTACATATCAAACTGATCATTTTTACAGTAGCCATATGACGATTAATAAATGTATTATCCTAAATGTCCTTTAAACCTCAGAAATCCAATAAGCATCACAATGCAGAGACTGAAGACTCTCCTTGTGTTTCCCTTTAGTTACAGATGTATTCGGAATGGCCGGTGTGTCTCCAGGTGGTTTCTCCTTCAAACGCTTCACTAATTTTGAAGTGATCAAATCAGTAATTCAAAGTTTTCCTTATGCAAAAGTAATAGTGGCTCTCCCAGATTACTCCCTGGGGTGGTGCTCTTGTCTGGAGTGGCTCACCTAACCACTGATATGTATAGAGATGATAGAAGTAAAGAAATCTACAGGCACTCTATATCTGGTTTTTATAGGTTATTTATTGTTGGTTATTTTACAAAAGTTTTAAAAATATTTTTATTAAAATATTATATTATTAAAAGTTTATTTTGTTAAAAATCTATTGGTTGGTTGTTTTGTACAAAATACCCTTTGTCTTGAAGATGTCAAAATAGTTAATAATGAAAAAATATATATAAGGTAAAAATAAAAATAGAAATAAAAAGAAAAATAGTCCAAGAATGTCCAAGAAATACAACGATGATTGTCCAAGATAAAGATATATAAAAATATAGAAGGTATAGATAAATATATGTATTTAAAAATTGTATATATAAAGACTATATAAAGATAAAAAGGATTTTGAGTTAGTCCAGTATCGTTAGATGGTATTTTCAGGTACGGTAGTGTTCCTAAATACAGGTGATGTTGTCTGCCGTCAAAGGGTATTTTGTACAATGTTCACTTTTTGATATTTATTTATTGCTGGTGGCGTCCCACACAGCAAATATTTTGTACTCACCCTGCAGTCCAAGTTTGGTTCCTGTATTGATGAAGCAGTAGCCAGTGTGATCCTCCTGGCGGTTTGCTTGTCCACGCTGTATGTTGCGCGCTCTTTCCTGCCGTGTTGGCGTCTCACGTGATCTAGCACGTGGTTGTTTGCCGTTCAGCTTGTACCTTTTTCTTCGTATCCTTTATTTCGCAAAGAAATGCGTATAAAATTTCGTACCTAACGATACTGGACTAACTCAAAATCCTTTTTATCTTTATATACAGTCTTTATATATACAATTTTTGAATACATATATTTATCTATACCTTCTATATTTTTATATATCTTTATCTTGGACAATCATCGTTGTATTTCTTGGACATTCTTGGACTATTTTTCTTTTTATTTCTATTTTTATTTTTACCATATATATATTTTTTCATTATTAACTATTTTGACATCTTCAAGACCTTCATCGATTCATTTTTTCGATTCATTTTTTCGACCAATATTTCAACTATTATTATCGACTATTATTATCGATTATTTTCATTCACTATATCCTGTGTAATTTTCATTGAACATTAATGCTCATCGATTTTATTTTTCTCATCAATTATTGTTTTCCCCATCGATTATTTATCGAATATTTACTCCCATCGATTTAAATATCGATCAGATACTTGAACTTCCAACACACTTATACCTCACCATCCCCTCACCCCCCACCACCATCCGGGTGATAATCCCAGCACATTCTCACTAAAACACCCTATCTCTCATTATAAACCAACAAGAAAACAACCAACCAATAGATTTTTAACAAAATAAACTTTTAATAATATAATATTTTAATAAAAATATTTTTAAAACTTTTGTAAAATAACCAACAATAAATATCCTATAAAAAACAGATATAGAGTGCCTGTCGATTTCTTTACTTCTATCAAAGTTTTCCTTATGTCTCTTAACACATGCCCAATCATCAATGCTCACAGGGTTTGTAGAAAGGTAAAGCCACTGAATTCATATCTGGAACGGAATTACACAGTTATCTACAGCAATTAGTTGGTTTTGTAGGACTCCCATACAGATGTCACACTAGCAGGTTGTCTCCACTGCTTCTCTCTAATAGAACTATAAATTCTAGACTTTATTACTGATCTCTACAAACTTGTCCAAGACCACAACCTGTCTTCTGATTAATAGTACAGCTTGTATCTTGTACAAGGTATAGCTCACTTCCCCCCTTTGGTGTCTCTGATCCTCATGGGTCAGAAGCCACATACCATAACAATAGGTAGTAAGATCAAAAATACAGTCTCTGGGCCTGTTGGAGATATCTCATACGGTGACAAGAAGTTATTCTTCTGAGGCACGATCCTTCCTGAATACAGAACTATGGAATGACATTATTTCCCTTGGCTTGATCTTTCAATAACATGTCATTATTCTATCTTTCCACCATACCAAATGTTCTTCTGTGAAATGAATTCCCTTATTACCCTCCATCCTCTCTGGAACCCCATATCTATATACTACCTCAGCCAGTATCTTCGTAGCTGTAGTCTTTGCTGTTGCCTTTGCTACAGGCCAGGTTTTTGAATATCCTGGAAAGATATCAATACAGACAAGGACATATTCACACTCTTCCACCTTTGATAACTGAATGTAGTCAATATGCAGTCTCTGAAATGGGTAAGATGACCTGGGCATATGCCTTCCTGGAACTCCCATAGTTCTCCCATCATTATTATTGTGGAACCCAGGAGCCATCCACCAGTGAACCCAATCACATATTCCCTCTCTTGATTTGCCCATGCTCTAAATCCATCCTCATTGGGTAGAGTGCCCTCTGAAGGTAGAGTTTACAACCATCCAGAGTTCATTCTCACTCATCACTTCTACTTCTTGCTTCCATTTTTCCCTTCAGCCTCTGTAGCCTGTATCGGACTCACATTTTGGAAGTCTACTGGCCCTAAACCAGCCTGTATCACATAGACCCCCACTTACATTAGGCTTCAGGTAATAGTTTAGCCTTTAGCTCCTCAGATAGCATCAGGGAATCAAACATCTGTCACACATTCAACATTCATTATTGATGGGCTTACCCATGAATCCAACAGAATCTCTGCTCTTCCAGATTACACTATAATAATGGTGTAAGCATTCTTACCCTCAGCCATCTTACAAACTTCAGCGAGTGCCTTCAGCTCTGTCTCCTGCACTGACATTGCTGGAGAGAGTGGTTCTTACTTGACAACATCAGTTTGGGTAGATGCAGGATATCCTGTCTGAGATGATCCATCTTTGAATAACCTGAAACCAACTACAAGAAACTCAGTCTGGATTATTAATTGGAAATGTTGCATTACCCTTATATTCTGTTGATGCAAATACTCTGGAAACCCATCCTTCCACCTAATTGTTTCCCTTTAAAATGCTGCTGAGGAGAGAAGTTTCCTACCTGGAGAGAGACTTAAAGTAAACATACCCTCACAGTGAGTTTGTTGAAGTGTTTTGTCACTGCATTGTGCTATCATTAAATGTAAAGAAGGACTCTTACTGTGTTGGAGAAATCTTAGTGTTTGGGTTAGATACAATTGATTGTTTGAACATCTTTCCTGCAGTTGTTATTAAGAAGGTTTTTCCTGCCTATAGGATCATGTATCAGTAGAGAGGAGGTATTGGATGTCCATGGATTACAATATCCCACCTTTCCTCCTCCCCTTCACATCACTTGTCCACACCCCTTGGGGTCTGGTGAAATCTACTATGTTTCCTAAGTCAGTTCTGCTTTGGTGTATAACAGTGCACTGGTTCTAATCAGATGTCCCAACACATAACATATATAACATACAACATATAACACACAATTTATTTTATGTTTTTATTTTCAGGATATCCGATTACGATGTATAGTTATTAGGAGAGTACTCTTGACATTTTCAGTTATACCACACATCACACCCTACTTTCCATGCATACTTCATTCACACAATAAAGCAATGGTAAATGTCACAGCATCTTCATCTCCTAGGAAAGAGAACAAACATATTAATTAATATAATTACATCAAATTCATAAATCGCACATTATACTTGATTAACCAGAGGTTATCACATACCTCGACCCATATCACTTACTTTCATCCATCATATATTTTGACTCCCTGCTAGAGAACAAAACCCTCTAGCTTCACCTAACTAACTCCAAAGACACTCTCACTCACAATTGTAAACTGGGAAATCTACTATCAGGTCTTATACAGTCTTATATGCCAATCAGCATACCCTTAATCCTTTCAAAAGTGTTATAGTATAACATACAGTTTATGGAATTAGTTTGCTCTCACCTACATCTACACTCATCAAACCTCCATAGTAGAGTGTATGCCAAAATTAACCTCACACTCACTTCATAATCCACATACAATGCCCTTTTTACTTACACTGCTGTGGTATGCTGTTCCTGAACACACACATTGTATTATAAAATACATCAAAAAGCCAGTTACAACTTACACATTACAACTATTACAACTTCAGCCTCCTTTCCTTCCCCCTCCTCCTCCTCTGGCCACTTTGTTTATCTTCATACTCTAGCACAGAACCATCAGCTACCTTAATGCAAAGAGGTCCCAGAGGTCAATAGACAGATGAGGGGGGGAGGTAGCACATAGAGAAGGCTTTGACTTTAGGAGTCTGTGTAACATCAAACTCTATGACATTTGAACTAGGGAGACTTGATTTATTTGGCTTTCTCCCCTCACACAGACTGTTTTTAAGCAGTGTCAGGGTTTTTTAAGAGAAACTAAACCAAAAACATTAACCCATATATTATCTCCTAACTCTCCCAAACCTGACAAATCCCCCTCTTCTTCTGAAGAAGAGCTATCTTTCTTCGCTATGTTTTTACTTCCCATTTTAACCTTGTCTCTGATCATTAGAATCCTTCACAATGACTGGAGGATTCCTATATCCCTCAGCATGTAGTGGGATATCTCCCATGTGTCCCACCGAGTCACTGTCAGTAGAGATGTGTTTAGTAGTGATGTCCGGATCATGAACGAATCGTTCTTTTGAACCGATTCAGTTCACTGATCCGGAAGAGTCGATTCCTCTGACTGAGCTGATCCGAATGAAACAGCTCAGTCAGATTAGCATAGAGGTAGCAGCAGGCAGTGTAATAGGAGCCAACAGTGGACGCTAGCCCCGCCCCTCCCTGCCCTCCAACCAATCAGAGGCAGCCAGCACTGACTCACAGCACAGGGGGAGTCGTGCAGGGACTGAATCGTCTGAGTCTATTAGTTAAAAGAATCGAATGAGTCAGAGACTCATTTGATTCTTTGAGTTAAAAGAACCGTGAGTCACCGAGTCCCTGCCAGGCTTCCTGCTCTGCGGCTCCCTGTCTCCACAAGTCCGTCGGGGGGGGAACATTAGTCTAGCATGTAGCCAAGCTGTGTGTGTACAGGGTGCATGCAGCAGTGTAGCATCATGCTACACTGCTACATGCACCCTGTACACACACACAGCTCTGCTACATGCTGTAGCAGAGCAGGAAGTCTGGTAGGGACTCAGTGACACAATTCTTTTAACTAATAAACTCTCAGACAATTATCTGAGTCCCTGCAATAACTATAGCCACTACATCACAGTCTGCTCCACTGCATTCACTGCAGCAGAGCTGTGTTTGCCAGGAGCCAGTCCCTCCTGACCTTCGGTTCACTTGAGAGCCGACTCAGCAAGTGAACCGAAGATCCGATGAGCTGAGCATGCGCATTGATCTTCAGTTCACTTGCTTCTGCCGGCTCAGGAAGTGAACCGAAGATCCGATTCATGAATCGGTTCTTTTGAGTGAACTGATTCAAATGAACCGATTCATGAAAAAGATCCGAACTTCCCATCTCTAGTGTTTAGCTTGCACTAGAAGTTCACTATAGTTAGGGGTATTATGATATGGGGGTGGGGCAGAGGGGAGGGCAGATGGGGCTACAGTAGGCTTTTGTTCTTCACCATCTGTAGATGGTATACATGAAGCCTCTTGCTGTTCCCTAAGGGTTTTTTTTTTTCAGCAACTGTATTTGTAGTTGCTGGTCTTTCCCTTATGTGGTGGCGTCAATATACGTATGCAAATGATTCAAATGGACCTTAGAGAAGCTTGCTGCCTCTGGCCAGGAGACAGTAAGCGATAACGTCCCTTTGTGCCACTTCCCACACCACTTCTCTAACTCCATTTTATCTTCAGGGTATTCCTGACACATGACTGTTATTGAAGATGTCATGGTCTGAGCACAATCTCAAATCGTAAAAGATATTAGTAATAGATGTCCCTAATGGAGGAGTAACTCGAGGTCACAAACACTCCAGCAGAACGATGAGCATTGCTCTGCTAGGTACCAATCCTAGTAATACGACACCAGTTAGTACAATAGTTAGTTTATATCACCTCACTTGCCTTGCTCAGGGTAAAGTCTCCTGACATCACTCACTACACAGCAAGTGTCCCCTTACCTCTATGCAAGCTGAGGGAACAACACAGTTGCGGATTCTACTCTTCCACAGTGCTCACAGTAAAGTCCAAAACACCACATCAAAGGTGTGTCTGCTTACCAAAATGTGGAGTTTCAATTACTTAGCGTATGCAACAAATGGTTAGTACATGTCACGAGTTGGAGGTCCCAGGAGAGACCACCGCGTCGTCATGCAATAAACAAACGGAAATCAGGTACAGACACATAAGAGTTTATTGCACAAACAAAAACATGAAAGGCAGCACAGAGAAAACATGAGCTCTATGTACCGTCAGCACAGTGGGAGAAAACCCCCACTGCGCCACTGTCTAGTAATACTCCAGAGGGGCGTGACTAAGCAACTCCTGGTGTTCACTAGAGCCCTAGATGGTAGGGTTAGACTTTGCCGCAGGAAGTTGCCAGGGTCCACTCTGGAGCGTGAACTAGACAGTGACAGCAGGGACGAATGGACAACAGGTACCAGAAGGTACCGACGGCAAACATAACAGACAGGTAAATACAAAAAGGGCAAATAATAACACAAGCAGGAGTTCATGCAAGGGAGCAGGAGTGGCAATGAGCAGAGAAGGACTTGCTCCACCAGTAGTAAACTGCATGGCCTTGTCATGCCACTCTGCTGCAAAGGCTTGCTGAACACAGACATATGAATACAAAACAGGGGAACTAATAATACGCGCAGGAGTTCACGCAAGGGAGCAGGAGTGGCAATGAGCAGAGAAGGACTTGCTCCACCAGTAGTAAACTGCATGGCCTTGTCATGCCACTCTGCTACAAAGGCTTGCTGAACACAGACATCAGAATAAACACAAAGTAACTAAAACATAACAGGCAGAACAGATAGACAGGAAAGAGGACAGGAAAAAGGACGCAAATGAACAAGTAGGGAAACCCACAGAGCACAGGCAGACAGACACGGATCCCATGGGTCAGCAGCATGGGAGAGAGAGTACAAACCAGGAGCAGGACAAGACAACACACACCAGGAGAGCTGACCCAGAACTGAAGAAACCTCAGCCTTATATACAGGTTCCATGGGTGCAGCAGAGAGGCCACACCCATGGAGCAGACAGAGGATTAACTCCTAATAGGCACACAGGGGAGTTAACCCATAAAGAACCACAAATGACACAGGAACGGAACTTCAGCGAGGAGCGCCGAACAAGCAATGACGGAAGGCCAGAGATAGTGGCTGTGACACTCCCACCCCTCAAAGCCCCCCCCTCTCCTCCCAAACAGAAAGGGGAAGAAGTAGGGCAACAAACCAAACAGAACCAGGCAAGGGGACAGAAATCAAAGGGGTGACGAGGTACAAGGGCAGGAACACATACGACGACCGCAACCAGCCCAACCCCTGAAAACCAGCCTACACGGAGGGTCCGCAGCCAGTACGCCAGGGGAAGATAGCCAGCCAACACGGCATACACATCAAGTGAACCGCACCATGCAGTTACCTCCCCCTCCACTCTCCCTCCGGAGAATGACATGTCTGCCAAGAACTGATTGGCCAGACATGCAGACACCCCCTTCCGGAGGATTGGGACCAGGAACAGGAACCAGACAGGAATACAAAGAAAATCAGAATCAAAGGGGTACAGAGGTACACAAGCAGAACACATAAGACGACCGCAGCCAGCACGCAGCCCCTAGCAACCAGCCTACACGGTAAACGCAGCCAGTACGCCAAGAGGAATGCAGCCAGCCTACACGACCACAAAAGTCATGGTGAACTGCAGTGTGCTAATACCTCCCCCTCCACTCTCCCTCCGGAGAATGACATGTCTGCCAAGAACTAATTGGTCAGACATGCTGACACCCCCTTCCGGAGGCCAGGACCAGAAGCAGATACCTGCGCCGATAACGGAAAACACGGCCGTAGGCAGAACTGCGAGCTAAAAAGGTTAAACCGGACGTCACCCCTGGCAAACAGCATACACGGAGAACACCGCAGCCAGTACACCAAGGCAACCAAATCCGATACCTAAAGGCACCATAAAGAGGGCAACAAAAACAGAAAGCACACACACACCACAGATAAGCAGAAAACAGAACAAAAAAAACTCTGTGAAAGTTTACTTGTTCATTCTGTCACGAGTGGGAGGTCCCAGGAGAGACCACCGCGTCGTCATGCAATAAACAAACGGAAATCAGGTACAGACACATAAGAGTTTATTGCACAAACAAAAACATGAAAGGCAGCACAGAGAAAACATGAGCTCTATGTACCGTCAGCACAGTGGGAGAAAACCCCCACTGCGCCACTGTCTAGTAATACTCCAGAGGGGCGTGACTAAGCAACTCCTGGTGTTCACTAGAGCCCTAGATGGTAGGGTTAGACTTTGCCGCAGGAAGTTGCCAGGGTCCACTCTGGAGCGTGAACTAGACAGTGACAGCAGGGACGAATGGACAACAGGTACCAGAAGGTACCGACGGCAAACATAACAGACAGGTAAATACAAAAAGGGCAAATAATAACACAAGCAGGAGTTCATGCAAGGGAGCAGGAGTGGCAATGAGCAGAGAAGGACTTGCTCCACCAGTAGTAAACTGCATGGCCTTGTCATGCCACTCTGCTGCAAAGGCTTGCTGAACACAGACATATGAATACAAAACAGGGGAACTAATAATACGCGCAGGAGTTCACGCAAGGGAGCAGGAGTGGCAATGAGCAGAGAAGGACTTGCTCCACCAGTAGTAAACTGCATGGCCTTGTCATGCCACTCTGCTACAAAGGCTTGCTGAACACAGACATCAGAATAAACACAAAGTAACTAAAACATAACAGGCAGAACAGATAGACAGGAAAGAGGACAGGAAAAAGGACGCAAATGAACAAGTAGGGAAACCCACAGAGCACAGGCAGACAGACACGGATCCCATGGGTCAGCAGCATGGGAGAGAGAGTACAAACCAGGAGCAGGACAAGACAACACACACCAGGAGAGCTGACCCAGAACTGAAGAAACCTCAGCCTTATATACAGGTTCCATGGGTGCAGCAGAGAGGCCACACCCATGGAGCAGACAGAGGATTAACTCCTAATAGGCACACAGGGGAGTTAACCCATAAAGAACCACAAATGACACAGGAACGGAACTTCAGCGAGGAGCGCCGAACAAGCAATGACGGAAGGCCAGAGATAGTGGCTGTGACAGTACAGACAGTTAACACAACAATCACAACACAATTACAATGACATACAAAAGAATACATCACCCAAGGGATTATGTGTGCGCTTTCTGGGTCTTTTGCATCGGTTTAACCACTTCAGCCCCCAGTGCTTAAACACCCTGAAAGACCAGGCCACTTTTTACACTTCTGACCTACACTACTTTCACCATTTATTGCTCGGTCATGCAACTTACCACTCAAATGAATTTTACCTCCTTTTCTTCTCACTAATAGAGCTTTCATTTGGTGGTATTTCTTTGCTGCTGACATTTTTACTTTTTTTGTTATTAATCGAAATTTAACGATTTTTTTTGCAAAAAAATGACATTTTTCACTTTCAGTTGTCAAATTTTGCAAAAAAAACTACATCCATATATAAATTTTGCTCTAAATTTATTGTTCTACATGTCTTTGATTAAAAAAAATGTTTGGGTAAAAAAAAAATGGTTTGGGTAAAAGTTATAGCGTTTACAAACTATGGTACAAAAATGTGAATTTCCGCTTTTTGAAGCAGCTCTGACTTTCTGAGCACCTGTCATGTTTCCTGAGGCTCTACAATGCCCAGACAGTACAAACACCCCACAAATGACCCCATTTCGGAAAGTACACACCCTAAGGTATTCGCTGATGGGCATAGTGAGTTCATAGAACTTTTTATTTTTTGTCACAAGTTAGCGGAAAATGATGATTTTTTATTTTTTTTTTCTTACAAAGTCTCATATTCCACTAACTTGTGACAAAAAATAAAAAGTTCTATGAACTCACTATGCCCATCAGCGAATACCTTGGGGTCTCTTCTTTCCAAAATGGGGTCACTTGTGGGGTAGTTATACTGCCCTGGCATTCTAGGGGCCCAAATGTGTGGTAAGGAGTTTGAAATCAAATTCTGTAAAAAATGACCTGTGAAATCCGAAAGGTGCTCTTTGGAATATGGGCCCCTTTGCCCACCTAGGCTGCAAAAAAGTGTCACACATCTGGTATCTCCGTACTCAGGAGAAGGTGGGGAATGTGTTTTGGGGTGTCTTTTTACATATACCCATGCTGGGTGAGATAAATATCTTGGTCAAATGCCAACTTTGTATAAAAAAATGGGAAAAGTTGTCTTTTGCCAAGATATTTCTCTCACCCAGCATGGGTATATGTAAAATGACACCCCAAAACACATTCCCCACCTTCTCCTGAGTACGGCAATACCAGATGTGTGACACTTTTTTGCAGCCTAGGTGGGCAAAGGGGCCCAAATTCCAAAGAGCACCTTTCGGATTTCACAGGTCATTTTTTACAGAATTTGATTTCAAACTCCTTACCACACATTTGGGCCCCTAGAATGCCAGGGCAGTATAACTACCCCACAAGTGACCCCATTTTGGAAAGAAGACACCCCAAGGTATTCCGTGAGGGGCATGGCAAGTTCCTAGAATTTTTTTTTTTTTGTCACAAGTTAGTGGAAAATGATGATTTTTTTTTTTTTTTTTCATACAAAGTCTCATATTCCACTAACTTGTGACAAAAAATAAAAACTTCCATGAACTCACTATGCCCATCAGCGAATACCTTGGGGTCTCTTCTTTCCAAAATGGGGTCACTTGTGGGGTAGTTATACTGCCCTGGCATTCTAGGGGCCCAAATGTGTGGTAAGGAGTTTGAAATCAAATTCTGTAAAAAATGACCTGTGAAATCCGAAAGGTGCTCTTTGGAATATGGGCCCCTTTGCCCACCTAGGCTGCAAAAAAGTGTCACACATCTGGTATCTCCGTACTCAGAAGAAGGTGGGGAATGTGTTTTGGGGTGTCTTTTTACATATACCCATGCTGGGTGAGATAAATATCTTGGTCAAATGCCAACTTTGTATAAAAAAATGGGAAAAGTTGTCTTTTGCCAAGATATTTCTCTCACCCAGCAGGGGTATATGTAAAATGACACCCCAAAACACATTCCCCACCTTCTCCTGAGTACGGCAATACCAGATGTGTGACACTTTTTTGCAGCCTAGGTGGGCAAAGGGGCCCAAATTCCAAAGAGCACCTTTCGGATTTCACAGGTCATTTTTTACAGAATTTGATTTCAAACTCCTTACCACACATTTGGGCCCCTAGAATGCCAGGGCAGTATAACTACCCCACAAGTGACCCCATTTTGGAAAGAAGACACCCCAAGGTATTCCGTGAGGGGCATGGCAAGTTCCTAGAATTTTTTTTTTTTTGTCACAAGTTAGTGGAAAATGATGATTTTTTTTTTTTTTTTTCATACAAAGTCTCATATTCCACTAACTTGTGACAAAAAATAAAAACTTCCATGAACTCACTATGCCCATCAGCGAATACCTTGGGGTCTCTTCTTTCCAAAATGGGGTCACTTGTGGGGTAGTTATACTGCCCTGGCATTCTAGGGGCCCAAATGTGTGGTAAGGAGTTTGAAATCAAATTCTGTAAAAAATGACCTGTGAAATCCGAAAGGTGCTCTTTGGAATATGGGCCCCTTTGCCCACCTAGGCTGCAAAAAAGTGTCACACATCTGGTATCTCCGTACTCAGAAGAAGGTGGGGAATGTGTTTTGGGGTGTCTTTTTACATATACCCATGCTGGGTGAGATAAATATCTTGGTCAAATGCCAACTTTGTATAAAAAAATGGGAAAAGTTGTCTTTTGCCAAGATATTTCTCTCACCCAGCAGGGGTATATGTAAAATGACACCCCAAAACACATTCCCCACCTTCTCCTGAGTACGGAGATACCAGATGTGTGACACTTTTTTGCAGCCTAGGTGGGCAAAGGGGCCCATATTCCAAAGAGCACCTTTCGGATTTCACAGGTCATTTTTTACAGAATTTGATTTCAAACTCCTTACCACACATTTGGGCCCCTAGAATGCCAGGGCAGTATAACTACCCCACAAGTGACCCCATTTTGGAAAGAAGAGACCCCAAGGTATTCGCTGATGGGCATAGTGAGTTCATGGAAGTTTTTATTTTTTGTCACAAGTTAGTGGAATATGAGACTTTGTATGAAAAAAAAAAAAAAAAATCAGCATTTTCCACTAACTTGTGACAAAAAATAAAAAATTCTAGGAACTCGCCATGCCCCTCACGGAATACCTTGGGGTGTCTTCTTTCCAAAATGGGGTCACTTGTGGGGTAGTTATACTGCCCTGGCATTTTCCAGGGGCCCTAATGTGTGGTAAGTAGGTAAATGACCTGTGAAATCCTAAAGGTGCTCTTTGGAATATGGGCCCCTTTGCCCACCTAGGCTGCAAAAAAGTGTCACACATGTGGTATCGCCGTATTCAGGAGAAGTTGGGCAATGTGTTTTGGGGTGTCATTTTACATATACCCATGCTGGGTGAGATAAATATCTTGGCAAAAGACAACTTTTCCCATTTTTTTATACAAAGTTGGCATTTGACCAAGATATTTATCTCACCCAGCATGGGTATATGTAAAATGACACCCCAAAACACATTCCCCAACTTCTCCTGAGTACGGCGATACCAGATGTGTGACACTTTTTTGCAGCCTAGATGCGCAAAGGTGCCCAAATTCCTTTTAGGAGGGCATTTTTAGATATTTGGATACCAGACTTCTTCTCACGCTTTGGGGCCCCTAGAATGCCAGGGCAGTATAAATACCCCACATGTGACCCCATTTTGGAAAGAAGACACCCCAAGGTATTCAATGAGGGGCATGGCGAGTTCATAGAAAAAAATTTTTTTTGGCACAAGTTAGCGGAAATTGATATTTTTTATTTTTTTCTCACAAAGTCTCCCGTTCCGCTAACTTGGGACAAAAATTTCAATCTTTCATGGACTCAATATGCCCCTCACGGAATACCTGGGGGTGTCTTCTTTCCGAAATGGGGTCACATGTGGGGTATTTATACTGCCCTGGCATTCTAGGGGCCCTAAAGCGTGAGAAGAAGTCTGGAATATAAATGTCTAAAAAATTTTACGCATTTGGTTTCCGTGAGGGGTATGGTGAGTTCATGTGAGATTTTATTTTTTGACACAAGTTAGTGGAATATGAGACTTTGTAAGAAAAAAAAAAATAATTCCGCTAACTTGGGCCAAAAAAATGTCTGAATGGAGCCTTACAGGGGGGTGATCAATGACAGGGGGGTGATCAATGACAGGGGGGGTGATCAATGACAGGGGGTTGATCAATGACAGGGGGGTGATCAGGGAGTCTATATGGGGTGATCACCACAGTCATTGATCACGCCCCTGTAAGGCTTCATTCAGACGTCCGGATGCGTTTTGCGGATCCGATCCATCTATCAGTGGATCCGTAAAAATCATGCGGACATCTGAATGGAGCTTTACAGGGGGGTAATCAATGATAGGGGGGTAATCAATGACAGGGGGGTGATCAGGGAGTCTATATGGGGTGATCACCACAGTCATTGATCATGCCCCTGTAAGGCTTCATTCAGACGTCCGGATGCGTTTTGCGGATCGGATCCATCTATCAGTGCATCCGTAAAAATCATGCGGACATCTGAATGGAGCTTTACAGGGGGGTGATCAGGGAGTCTATATGGGGTGATCACCACAGTCATTGATCATGCCCCTGTAAGGCTTCATTCAGACGTCCGGATGCGTTTTGCGGATCGGATCCATCTATCAGTGCATCCGTAAAAATCATGCGGACATCTGAATGGAGCTTTACAGGGGGGTGATCAGGGAGTCTATATGGGGTGATCACCACAGTCATTGATCACGCCCCTGTAAGGCTTCATTCAGACGTCCGGATGCGTTTTGCGGATCCGATCCATCTATCAGTGGATCCGTAAAAATCATGCGGACGTCTGAATGGAGCTTTACAGGGGGGTAATCAATGACAGGGGGGTAATCAATGACAGGGGGGTGATCAGGGAGTCTATATGGGGTGATCACCACAGTCATTGATCATGCCCCTGTAAGGCTTCATTCAGACGTCCGGATGCGTTTTGCGGATCGGATCCATCTATCAGTGCATCCGTAAAAATCATGCGGACATCTGAATGGAGCTTTACAGGGGGGTGATCAGGGAGTCTATATGGGGTGATCACCACAGTCATTGATCATGCCCCTGTAAGGCTGCATTCAGACGTCCGGATGCGTTTTGCGGATCGGATCCATCTATCAGTGCATCCGTAAAAATCATGCGGACATCTGAATGGAGCTTTACAGGGGGGTGATCAGGGAGTCTATATGGGGTGATCACCACAGTCATTGATCACGCCCCTGTAAGGCTTCATTCAGACGTCCGGATGCGTTTTGCGGATCCGATCCATCTATCAGTGGATCCGTAAAAATCATGCGGACGTCTGAATGGAGCTTTACAGGGGGGTAATCAATGACAGGGGGGTAATCAATGACAGGGGGGTGATCAGGGAGTCTATATGGGGTGATCACCACAGTCATTGATCATGCCCCTGTAAGGCTTCATTCAGACGTCCGGATGCGTTTTGCGGATCGGATCCATCTATCAGTGCATCCGTAAAAATCATGCGGACATCTGAATGGAGCTTTACAGGGGGGTGATCAGGGAGTCTATATGGGGTGATCACCACAGTCATTGATCATGCCCCTGTAAGGCTGCATTCAGACGTCCGGATGCGTTTTGCGGATCGGATCCATCTATCAGTGCATCCGTAAAAATCATGCGGACATCTGAATGGAGCTTTACAGGGGGGTGATCAGGGAGTCTATATGGGGTGATCACCACAGTCATTGATCACGCCCCTGTAAGGCTTCATTCAGACGTCCGGATGCGTTTTGCGGATCCGATCCATCTATCAGTGGATCCGTAAAAATCATGCGGACGTCTGAATGGAGCTTTACAGGGGGTTGATCAATGACAGGGGTGTAATCAATGACAGGGGGGGTGATCAGGGAGTCTATATGGGGTGATAACCACAGTCATTGATCACGCCCCTGTAAGGCTTCATTCAGACGTCCGGATGCGTTTTGCGGATCCGATCCATCTATCAGTGGATCCGTAAAAATCATGCGGACATCTGAATGGAGCTTTACAGGGGGGTGATCAATGACAGGGGGGTAATCAATGACAGGGGGGTGATCAGGGAGTCTATATGGGGTGATCAGGGGTGATCAGGGGCTAATAAGGGGTTAATAAGTGACGGGGGGGGGGGTGTAGTGTAGTGTAGTGGTGCTTGGTGGGACTTTACTGAGCTACCTGTGTCCTCTGGTGGTCGATCCAAACAAATGGGACCACCAGAGGACCAGGTAGCAGGTATATTAGACGCTGTTATCAAAACAGCGTCTAATATACCTGTTAGGGGTTAAAAAAAAACACATCTCCAGCCTGCCAGCGAACGATCGCCGCTGGCAGGCTGGAGATCAACTCTCTTACCTTCCGTTCCTGTGAGCGCGCGCGCCTGTGTGCGCGCGTTCACAGGAAATCTCGGCCATCGCGAGATGACGCATATATGCGTGACTCTGCGCAGGGCTGCCACCTCCGGAACGCGATCCTGCGTTAGGCGGTCCGGAGGTGGTTAAGTAACCAATGAGCCGTGCCACGAACCGTAACTGACCCCTTCCTACTTTGGTCCGAAACCGAGGTTTTGGTCCGTAACCAATAGGGTATCTCTTTCTCTTATACAGGGTTTAGAACCCGGGGCCCGGGACAGTAGTGGATCACCCTATCTGTTACCTGTGTCTTCTTTCATTAGGGATTTAGAACCAAATCAAATAAAAATTTGACCAATTTTTTTTTCAATCAATTAACCATTAATTGATTAATTAATTAAAAAAGATATCTAATCCAACCTTAGATTTGGACAGCAGTGACGCGAACCTGACTGTTACCCTTTACTCATAAATATTAAATATTCTATTAATAAACGTTACTCTTCCTCAGAATGGCAAAAAAATATATATATATAAGTTGTTTTTTTTTGTGTGTGTGTCTTCTCCCGAACTAACCCCCCTACTTACTGGGCTATGTTGGCCACTGGAAAAAACTGTGCGGACAGACTTTAGCAAAGCAAGGTGTCTGCTTACCTGTAATTTGTGCAGGTCTGCACTGCTGAGATTTTCCTAATGGTCACACTGTAGGGTTCAAGTACAGTGGGATGCGAAAGTTTGGGCAACCTTGTTAATCGTCATGATTTTCTTGTATAAATCGTTGGTTGTTATGATAAAAAATGTCAGTTAAATATATTATATAGGAGACACACACAGTGATATTTGAGAAGTGAAATGAAGTTTATTGGATTTACAGAAAGTGTGCTATAATTGTTTAAACAAAATTAGGCAGGTGCATAAATTTGGGCACTGTTGTTATTTTATTGATTCCAAAACCTTTAGAACTAATTATTGGAACTCAAATTGGCTTGGTAAGCTCAGTGACCCCTGACCTACATATACAGGTGAATCCAATTATGAGAAAGAGTATTTAAGGGGGTCAATTGTAAGTTTCCCTCCTCTTTTAATTTTCTCTGAAGAGTAGCAACATGGGGGTCTCAAAACAACTCTCAAATGACCTGAAGACAAAGATTGTTCACCATCATGGTTTAGGGGAAGGATACAGAAAACTGTCTCAGAGATTTCAGCTGTCTGTTTCCACCGTTAGGAACATATTGAGGAAATGGAAGACCACAGGCTCAGTTCAAGTTAAGGCTCAAAGTGGCAGACCAAGAAAAATCTCGGATAGATAGAAGCGACGAATGGTGAGAACAGTCAGAGTCAACCCACAGACCAGCACCAAAGACCTACAACATCATCTTGATGCAGATGGAGTCACTGTGCATTGTTCAACCATTCGGCGCACTTTACACAAGGAGATGCTGTATGCAAGAGTGATGCAGAGGAAGCCTTTTCTCCGCCCACAGCAAAAAAAGTGCCGCTTGAGGTGGGCTAAAGCCCATTTGAACAAGCCAGCTTCATTTTGGAATAAGGTGCTGTGGACTGATGAAACTAAAATTGAGTTATTTGGCCATAACAAGGGGCGTTATGCATGGAGGAAAAAGGACACAGCATTCCAAGAAAAACACCTGCTACCTACAGTAAAATATGGTGGTAGTTCCATCATGCTGTGGGGCTGTGTGGCCAGTGTAGGGACTGGGAATCTTGTCAAAGTTGAGGGACGCATGGATTCCACTCAGTATCAGCAGATTCTGGAGACCAATGTCCAGGAATCAGTGACAAAGCTGAAGCTGCGTCGGGGCTAGATCTTTCAACAAGACCACGACCCTAAACACTGCTCAAAATCCACTAAGGCATTTATGCAGAGGAACAAGTGCAACGTTCTTGAATGGCCATCTCAGTCCCCAGACCTGAATATAATTGAAAATCTGTGGTGTGACTTAAAGAGAGCTGTCCATGCTCAGAAGCCATCAAACCTGAATGAACTAAAGATGTTTTGTAAAGAGGAATGGTCCAAAATACCTTCAACCAGAATCCAGACTCTCATTGGAACCTACAGGAAGCGTTTAGAGGCTGTAATTTCTGCAAAAGGAGGATCTACTAAATATTGATTTCATTTCTTTTTTGTGGTGCCCAAATTTATGCACCTGCCTAATTTTGTTTAAACAATTATAGCACACTTTCTGTAAATCCAATAAACTTCATTTCACTTCTCAAATATTACTGTGTGTGTCTCCTATATGATATATTTAACTGACATTTTTTTTTCGTAACAACCAACGATTTATACAGGAAAATCATGACGATTAACAAGGTTGCCCAAACTTTCGCATCCCACTGTATCTGGGATTACGTCGGGGTCACCAAGAAATGTTGTGGAAAACCATTCAGGAAACGCATTCTTCAGGAAGAATAAGGTTTATTGCGGCTAGCCGGGAGTATTAACAGCTTCAATCGCACAAAGGAAAATGCTCAAAGAGGCAGAGGCCCACACTCGTCTTATACACATAATCATCCTAAAGTTTACATACTTGTCCTATCCTCATTGGATAGGAAAAACTCTCTCTACAACCCCATTGGACATCTCCATATATGGATAATGGGTGCTTGCTTCATGTTCTTCTTGAGCAACATCTGTTATTCATTACCAATGTTTGTTTCATCTAATCTATAGCCCCTCACCCAAGTGAGCTATCCCCCACCTCAGGAATGTGTACACACACATAAGATTTGGGAATGTACTGTCTGGTATAATCAGGCGGCATTATAGTATATACAGTCAGGTCCATAAATATTGGGACATCGACACAATTCTAAAATTTTTGACTCTATACACCACCACAATGGATTTGAAATGAAACGAACAAGATGTGCTTTAACTGCAGACTGTAAGCTGTATTTGAGGGTATATACATCCAAATCAGGTGAACGGTGTAGGAATTACATCAGTTTGCATATGTGCCTCCCACTTGTTAAGGGACCAAAAGTAATGGGACAATTGACTTCTCAGCTGTTTCATGACCAGGTGTGTGTTATTCCCTCATTATCCCAATTACAATGAGCAGATAAAAGGTCCAGAGTTCATTTCAAGTGTGCTATTTGCATTTGGAATCTGTTGCTGTCAACTTTAAAGATGAGATCCAAAGAGCTGTCACTATCAGTGAAGCAAGTCATCATTAGGCTCAAAAAACAAAACAAACCCATCAGAGAGACAGCAAAAACATTAGGCGTGGCCAAAACAACTGTTTGGAACATTCTTAAAAAAAAGGAACGCACCGGTGAGCTCAGCAACAACAAAAGACCCGGAAGACCACGGAAAACAACTGTGGTGGATGACCGAAGAATTCTTTCTCTGCTGAAGAAAACACCCTTCACAACAGTTGGCCAGATCAAGAACACTCTCCAGGAGGTAGGTGTATCTGTGTCAAAGTCAACAATCAAGAGAAGACTTCACCAGAGTGAATACAGAGGGTTCACCACAAGATGTAAACCATTGGTGAGCCTCAAAAACAGGAAGGCCAGATTAGAGTTTGCCAAACGACATCTAAAAAAGCCTTCATAGTTCTGGAACAACATCCTATGGACAGATGAGACCAAGATCAACTTGTACCAGAGTGATGGCAAGAGAAGAGTATGGAGAATGAAAGGAACTGCTCATGATCCTAAGCATACCACCTCATCAGTGAAGCATGGTGGTGGTAGTATCATGGCGTGGGCATGTATGGCTGCCAATGGAACTGGTTTTCTTGTATTTATTGATCATGTGACTGCTGACAAAAGCAGCAGGATGAATTCTGAAGTTTTTCGGGCAATATTATCTGCTCATATTCAGCCAAATGCTTCAGAACTCATTGGACAGTGCTTCACAGTGCAGATGGACAATGACCCACAGCATACTGCAAAAGCAACCAAAGAGTTTTTTAAGAGAAAGAAGTGGAATGTTATGCAATGGCCAAGTCAATCACTTGACCTGAATCCGATTGAGCATGCATTTCACTTGCTGAAGACAAAACTGAAGGGAAAATGCCCCAAAAACAAGCAGGAACTGAAGACAGTTGCAGTAGAGGCCTGGCAGAGCATCACCAGAGATGAAACCCAGCGTCTGGTGATGTCTATGCGTTCCAGACTTCAGGCTGTAATTGACTGCAAAGGATTTGCAACCAAGTATTAAAAAGTAAAAGTTTGATTTATGATTACTATTCTGTCCCGTTACTTTTGGCCCCTTTAGAAGTGGGAGGCACATATGCAAACTGTTGTAATTCCTACACCGTCCACCTGATTTGGATGTAAATACCTCAAATTAAAGCTGACAGTCTGCAGGTAACATCTTGTTAGTTTCATATCAAATCCATTGTGGTGGTGTATAGAGCCAAAAATGTTAGAATTGTGTCGATGTTCCAATATTTATGGACCTGACTGTATTTCTCATTTTCTCCTTCACTACTCTACATCCACCACATTCTTTTTGCTTAGATTTGCATGATGACTTCTCAGGTGTTTTTGCTACCTATAACAACAAAAGCAAACAACAACCGATAAATATTAGGAGAGGATATCTCTCACCATTTGTAGATGTACACTTACCCACTCCTTAGATCCAATACTGGGCTTGTGGGCCTCGAGGGTTGGTGTGTCCTAAATCACCCAGCTCCGACATCGCATCCAGACACCGGATCCAGCACACCACTGCGTGCACAAAGGCCTAAATGCCTAATCCAGCCGGCAAAGGTGCCTCCTCCTCCGGCGTCGCATCACCGGAAGTGACGTCATAATGAAGGACGAATAACTCCACCCGTCCTAGTGTGCATGCTCAGAACGTACACTGACTCTCGGCCGCCATCTTTGCGAAGAGACGCCGCACACCGCGCTGGACTGAACCGGAAGCCGTCTGGACATGGCCACAATGGTTTAGTGAACTGCTCCCTAATGAGACTAACTCTGCATGGGATAGGCCCCTTTACAGTGAGTAGACCCGGACCTTCCCTTGCCCCAGGGTGAGAACCCAAGCTAGGAGCAAGAGCTCCCTAGGTACATCCTATCTGGTGGACAGGAAACCTGAACTTAGGTGTGGTGGGAGTGTGAACCATTTTATCTCTTTCTGTAAAGACAAGATGATTTCTGCGATTACTACATTCATTTTATGTCACAGAACACCTTTTGTGTCACAAAATAACACTGCAAATGAACGGCACCCCATAAGACACTGCTGAACTTATGAGCAATTCCAGCTGCAGTGTTGAACTGACTGTCCATTGAAAGTCTCTGCATTATCATGTCCCCTCTTGCATTTGTCTTTCGTGGATGACCAAGCCTTCTTGGGGGACTGAGTTTGTGACGCAATATTCTAGAAATCACAGATTTGGAACGACCAACTTATTTTGCTATGGCTGATAAGGTAATCCTTCTGGCCTTCATCTGGACAACTTGCTAAGGCCTCATGCACACGACAGTTGTGTGTTTTGCGGTCCGCAAAACATGGATGGGTCCGCATCCAAGCCGCAAAAAACTGCGGCTCGGATGCGGACCAAAACAACAGTCATGTGCATGAGGCCTAACAGAGGTCTTCACTTTAGAACAGCTCACCATCTTACAAAATCAGTGAAAACTGGACAGTTAGGCTGCCAGTTAAAGGGGTTGTCCGGGTTCAGAGCTGAACCCGGACATCCCTCCATTTTCACCCCGGCAGCCCCCCTGACATGAGCATCGGAGCAGTTCGTGCTCCGATGCTCTCCTTTGCCCTGCGCTAAATTGCGCAGGGCAAAGGCATTTTTAGGAGTTCCGGTGACGTACTGGGGCTCTCCATGGGGCTGACAGGAACCCCGGTGACGTCACCAGCACTGATGGGCAGGATTTAGCTCTGCTCTAGCCAGTAAAACGGCTGGGGCAAAGCTAAAGCCCACCCCTCAGAGCCGGTGACGTCACTGAACACACTGCCAGGCGGAAGTTACCGCCCGGCAGTGTGTTATTGAAAACAAAAGAGCCCGTGCCCTGCGCGATTTAGCGCAGGGCACGGGAGTGCATCGGAGCATGAGAAGCTCCGATGCTAGGCTCAGGGATGCTGCCGGGGTGAAAATAGGGGTATGTACAGGTTCAGCTCTGAACCCGGACAACCCCTTTAAGGGTCCATTCACACGTCCGCAGTGTTTTGCGGATCCACATAACACCGGGCTGGCACTCCAATAGAAATGTCTATTCTTGTCCGCAGCTGCGGACAAGAATAGGGCATGTTCTATTTTTTTTGCGGATTAAGATGAAATAAAAGAACTGCAAAGTGATTCGGTGAGTGCCGCAAGTTTATTGCCTTATTTCAGGAGAGTGTACAATTCTGCATGCTGAGCGCCGCTGGGATCAAATACAATTGGTCCTTCTGACCTAAATACGTCTTTTTTATATGTGCTGTTTCTTTTAAAACTTCACTTTTATTTGTTTAATTATTGCTCATAAAAAGAACATCCTTTTTTAACACTATAGACTCTCAAAATTCTCAGTGGTGTACAGGCTTGGTTAGTTTTCTGCTCGAGCGCTCTCACTTGCATTCATAAAGTCTAGTTGATTTGCTATTCAGATGGCTCTGCTCTTGTCCTGCCCTGCTCAGGTCATGTGTGGAAGTCTGCTAGGTTAGCAGCACATGTGTAGCCTTTTGTTATTGTTTTGGGGGTGATCATTGGTATGAGTTTAAATTACACCCACTCCCAGTGTCCTGTGCGGGTTATAGCTTCTGTCTTGTTCAGAGGAAGGAAGGAGGGAAGGATTTGCTGTTCCTGCTCAGTACAAGATAAGTTGGTTTTGCTTTCTTGTGATTGTCTGTCTAGGCTGTTAGAGAGACGCCTGCCCCCACCAGGTCCTGAGGGAGCAGGCTGTCTCTTTCCCCCTTTCACCATCTTAGTGTCATGCCCCACTCTGACGATGTGCGGAGGTCGGCCAGGATAGCAGCACGAGTTTAGTGTTTGTTTTGGAGCCATGCTGGATCCGCCTCTCATCAAGTGCACTAGGTGGGGTCATTAGTTTAAGTAGTACACCAGCCCAGTGCTCTGGGTAGATTATACTAATAATTGTGGTCTTGGAAGCTAGGAAGGAAGGTTGGCTGTCTGTTCCAGCTCAGGAAGATAAGTGTTATTTCAAGTTTGGTTGTTTTGTGTCATCTATCCCATCCAGGTTCTGTGCAAGCAGGCTGCTCCTATTTCCCCACTTCACCATCTCAGGAAATTCACAGTTTTGTCACCCCAGGCACGGGGACACCTCATACCTACCTTAAAGGTCTGTAGGTGGGCTGAGCAGTGCAGGGAAAGAGGTCAGGGATTAGTTAGGAGGTGACCCTTCCCCTGTCTCTCGCCCAGAGCCTGGTTGGTGCGTTATCTGTTAGACTGAGTGCACGCCCGCCGTGACATTATAATCCGCCATACTGTGACTGCCATCACTCAGCGCTTTTGTGATGGCGTCAATTGATGCACTGGTTGACCGCATGCAGGGTTTATCCCTAGAGGTTGCGGATCTGCGTAGTTCGGTCACACAGTGTCAGAGGGTTCTGGCATCAGGTACAGGTCAAATTGGTGGGGAGCCTAAAGTCGCTCTTCCCGAGAAATTTACAGGGGGTACGGATGATTTTTTCCGCTTTAAAGAGTCATGCAAATTGTACCTTCGTCTGCGTCCATTTTCGTCAGGTAATGAAGATCAGAGGGTTGGTATCATCATGTCTTTGCTTAAAGGGGACGCGCAATCCTGGGCTTTTTCTCTGCCGCCCGGTTCTTTGGCTCTCCGGTCGGTGGAGGAATTTTTCAAAGCCCTGGGATTGATTTACGATGACCCAGATCAGGTCTCGATGGCAGAATCGAAATTGCTTAACTTACTACAGGGTAAACATACTGCAGAGGGTTACTGCACACAGTTTAGGAGGTGGGCTACTGAGTCGGGGTGGAACGACCCCGCGTTACGTAGTCAGTTTTGTCAGGGGTTATCTGAAAGGTTGAAGGATGTCCTGGCTTTTCATGAGTACCCGGATACTTTAGAGAATGCAATGTCTTTGGCTATACGGTTGGATAGACGTATCAGAGAGAGGTGTAAGGGTCCCTTCGTGCAGGGGATCCCTCCTGCGTGTGGTTTTGTTTATCCTACTGCCCAGGGTGATATTACTTATAACTCTGGGGTAGGGGAGGAACCCATGCAGTTAGGTCAGTTATCTTGCCATTCTGATAGTAGAGACTTTAGAAAAGTGCACAATCTATGTTACTATTGTGGAAAGAGGGGTAATTTAGTTTTTTCTTGTCCTTATGTTAAATCACAGGTGGAAGAGAAAAAGAAAAAAAAAAAAAACTCCCCTCACACTTGGTAGTATGAATGGTGTGGTGGAGCAGACAGGTATGCAAGCTCCCTGCAGTTCCCGTTTTCTCCTTTCAGCTATGGTGGCGCTAGAGTCAAAAAATGTGTTTGTTGATGTATTCCTTGATTGTGGTGCTGGGGTAAACCTAATTGACTTTCTTTTTCTTCAAGGCCTGGGACTAAGTACTTGCACGTTAGAGAACGAGATTCGTGTTTTTGCAATTGATTCTTCCCCTCTTTCTCAAAGGAGCCCTACGCACATTGTTCATGGCATTCACTTAAGGGTGAGTGATTCAGATGCTGAAATTATTTCTTGTTTTGTCATGAAGGATTTGCCAGCTCCTATAGTTTTGGGGTTGCCATGGTTGACTAGACATAACCCAATTATAGACTGGCAAGCAAAACAAATCATTGGTTGGAGCGAGTTTTGTTCAGATAATTGTCTTGGCACATCTATCTCTGGTGTGTCCATTACGGCTTTACCTCAGTATCTCTCGGATTTTGTGGATGTCTTTTCGGAGGGTGGGGCTCAGGAATTGCCCCCTCATCGAGACTATGATTGTCCAGTTAATCTCATTCCTGGGGCTAAGTTGCCAAAGTCACGGCTTTACAACCTCTCTCAACCCGAAAGAGAGGTCATGCGAAAGTATGTCGCCGAGAGTTTGGCAAAGGGTCATATTAGACCATCTAAGTCTCCAGTGGCAGTAAGTTTGTTCTTTGTGAAGAAAAAAGATGGATCACTGAGACCGTGTTTGGATTTCTGGGAATTGAACTGTATTACAGTCCGGGATCCATATCCTCTGCCTTTGATCTCTGATCTTTTTGATCAAATTGTTGGAGCCAAGGTGTTCTCCAAGTTGGATTTGAGAGGAGCCTACAATCTGATCCTGATCAAGGAGGGGGATGAGTGGAAAACGGCCTTCAATACGCACAAGGGTCATTTTGAGAACCTGGTGATGCCTTTTGGTTTGACGAACGCGCCAGCAGTATTTCAGCGATTCGTCAATGACATTTTTCATCACTTGGTGGGGAGGTTCGTAGTAGTTTACCTGGATGGCATTTTAATTTATTCTCCTGATCTGAAGACCCATCAGGATCATGTGAGACAGGTTTTTACGATCCTTCGGGAGAATAAGTTATATGCCAAATTGGAGAAATGTTTGTTTGCGGTGCAAGAGCTTCCGTTCTTGGGATGCATGCTTTCTGATTCTGGTTTTCGTATGGACCCCGAAAAGGTCCAGGCGGTTCTGGAGTGGGACCAACCAGAGAATCAGAAAGCTTTAATGCGGTTCTTGGGGTTTACAAATTATTATAGAAAATTTATTTTGAATTATTCTACCCTAGTAAAACCTCTTACTGATATGACCAAGAAGGGCGCTGATGTCTCTGTCTGGTCGGATGAGGCATTGCAGGCCTTTTCGGCTGTTAAGGAGCATTTTGCGTCTGCTCCCATTCTGGTGCAGCCGGATGTGTCTCAGCCATTCGTAGTGGAGGTTGATGCATCAGAGGTGGGGGTTGGGGCGGTGCTGTCACAGGGTTCATCTCCTGGCAAGTGGGTCCCATGTGCCTTCTTCTCCAAGAAGCTCTCAGTCGCCGAGAGGAATTATGATGTTGGAGATAGAGAGTTGTTGGCTATCAAGTTGGCCTTTGAGGAATGGCGTCACTGGTTAGAGGGGGCGTCTCACCCCGTTACGGTGTATACTGACCATAAGAAATTGGCTTACCTGCGATCTGCCAAGCGTCTGAACCCTAGGCAGGCCAGATGGTCACTGTTTTTTACCAGGTTCAATTTCGTGGTTACCTTTCGCCCAGGAGTCAAGAACGTCAAGGCAGATGCCTTGTCTCGCAGCTTTCCTGGGGAGGTGATTCATAAGATCCGGCGCCGATTTTGGCGGATGGGGTGGTGGTCGCCACACTGTACCCTGAATTGGAGATGGAGGTGTTGGGTGCCCAGGAGGGGGCTCCTGGTTCTTGTCCCCCCAGGGAGGTTGTTTGTTCCTGAGGGCCTACAATACAAGGTGTTCAAGGAACATCACGATACTGTTCCCGCTGGACATCCTGGTGGTAAGTCCACCTGTGATCTGGTATCCCGGAGGTTCTTGTGGCCAGGGTTACGTAAGAGCATTGAGAATTACGTGACAGCTTGTGAAACCTGCGCTCGGTCAAAGGTTGCTCATACTCGACCGCCTGGTTCACTTCTTCCATTGTCTATTCCATCTCGTCCTTGGACGCATTTGTCTATGGACTTTATTACGGATCTGCCGAGTTCCTCTAGGAGAACAGTGATTTTGGTGGTAGTTGACCGTTTCAGTAAAATGGCACACTTTATACCACTAACGAGTCTGCCTAACGCTAAGACTCTTGCGCAGATTTTTGTGGATAATATTGTGAAATTGCATGGTATTCCTTCGGATGTGGTCTCTGATAGGGGCACGCAGTTTGTCTCCAGGTTTTGGAGGGCATTCTGCTCTCGGCTTGGCATTTAACTTTCATTCTCTTCGGCTTTTCATCCGCAGTCGAATGGTCAGACGGAGCGTACTAATCAAAACCTGGAGACCTACTTGAGGTGCTTTGTGGCTGAGAATCAGGAGGACTGGACCTCATTCTTGTCCTTAGCAGAATTTGCGTTGAATAACCGTAGGCAGGAGTCCACGGGTAAGTCGCCATTTTTTGGCGCATACGGTTCCCATCCTCAGTTTGGTACCTTTTCTGGGTCTGGTTCCTCTGGGATGCCAGAGGAGGAGAGATTCTCTTCTGCCTTATCCTCTATCTGGCGGAGGATTCAAGGGAATTTGGAGAGGATGGGTGAGAGGTATAAACGAATGGCTGACAAGAGACGTATGACTGGTCCGGACCTGTGTGTGGGTGATCTGGTTTGGTTGTCCACTAAGAATATCAAATTGAGAGTGCCATCTTGGAAACTGGGTCCAAGATTTATTGGTCCGTATAAAATTTCTGCTGTGATCAATCCTGTGGCGTTTCGGCTGGATCTTCAGCAGACTTGGAGGATCCATGATGTGTTCCACAGGTCTTTACTAAAAAAATACGTGAGACCAGTGGAACCATCGCCATTGCCTCTTCCTCCTGTTCTAGTCGAGGGAAACTTGGAGTTTGAGATCTCCAGGATTCTCGACTCGAGAGTTCTTCTGGGTTCCCTTCAGTACCTGGTGCACTGGAGGAGATACGGTCCTGAGGAGAGGATGTGGGTTCCGGCGTCGGATGTCAACGCCAGCCGACTGGTGAGGGCCTTTCATAGGTCCCATCCGGATAAGGTTGGTCCGGGGTGTCCGGAGGTCACCCGTAGAAGGGGGGGTACTGTCATGCCCCACTCTGACGATGTGCGGAGGTCGGCCAGGATAGCAGCACGAGATTAGTGTTTGTTTTGGGGCCGTGCTGGATCCGCCTCTCATCAAGTGCACTGGGTTGGGTCATTAGTTTAAATTGTACACCAGCCCAGTGCTCTGGGCGGATTATACTAATCATTGTGGTCTTGGAAGCTAGGAAGGAAGGTTGGCTGTCTGTTCCAGCTCAGGAAGATAAGTGTTATTTCAAGTTTGGTTGTTTTGTGTCATCTATCCCATCCAGGTTCTGTGCGAGCAGGCTGCTCCTATTTCCCCACTTTCACCATCTCAGGGAATTCCAGGGTTTTGTCAGCCCAGGCACGGGACACCTCATACCTACCTTAAAGGTCTGTAGGTGGGCTGAGCAGTGCAGGGAAAGAGGTCAGGGATTAGTTAGGAGGTGACCCTTCCCCTGTCTCTCACCCAGAGCCTGGTTGGTGCGTTATCTGTTAGACTGAGTGCACGCCCGCCGTGACACTTAGGGATTTTAGGAAATCTTCAGCCTAGGCACGAGGACACGTTCATTCCCACCTTCAGGGTCTGAATGTGGGCATAGAAGTCTAGGGAGAGCTGGTAGGAATTTGTCAGGAGGTGACCTTTATCCCCAGCTTCTTGCCTAGACATTTGTTTTGTTGTATTCTGTGTATCTTGTATCCTGTCCAGCGTGACATTATAACCCGCCAATACTTTGACTGCCATTTCTCAGCTGTTTTTGAGATGCAGTCAATTGAAGCGCTAGTTGATCGCATGCAGGGATTATCCCTAGAGGTGGCTGCTCTGCGTAATTCGGTCACACGGTGTCATGACCGCTATCCCAGCAGCAGTCGTGTCGCACCAGACGGAGGGGAAGGGGGACCCTTATCTACGAATGGGAAATAGAATGGCCACCCCTGACTAACCCTAAGCTGGCACCTGTCTGCCCTGATACCCTAGACGGGGTGTGAACCTGTGCGGTGAGCAGGATGCCTAAACCCTCAGTCGCCCTAACAAGACTGGACTGGGGAAAGGCGATGGGAGCGCTAGTCACCATCACTCACATTCTAAGGAAAAACAACAGGGGAAGACAGCAACAAACAAACAACAGCAGAGATAGACTTATCCAGTCACAAGGCAGAGATGGCGATCCCAAACACGACAGTCCACGCCGGACAAGAGCTCACAGCAACACCATGTCATGACTTACCTGCTTGCTGCTCTCCTTCGTTTGACATGTGCTGGCGGCCATCAAGGTTTTCTGGGTTTCTTGTAGCCTTCCACCCTGCGGCTCCTCCTTCCCCTGGGAGGAGGCTGGGATGCCTAGCTCATATATATAGGAGGTTCTGTGGCTTCAGTTCCTTGCTTGGTCCTCTTGTGTTCACATGCTTCTAAGACTGCTGCTGCTTCTGGTTCCTGATCCTGGCTTCGTCTGACTACCCTGCTGGTTCCTGATCCTGGCTTCGAATGACTACCCTGCTGGTTCCTGATCCTGGCTTCGTCTGACTACCCTGCTGGTTCCTGATCCTGGCTTCGTCTGACTACCCTTCTGGTTCCTGACCTCTGGCTTCGCAAAGACTCTGCTCGGTTTCACCATCCGTTTGGACTTTTGCTTTACAGCTTTATTTTCAATAAAGCCTTCTTATTTTCACTTATCTCTTGTTGTACGTCTGGTTCATGGTTCCGTGACATTGGGACTAAGCCATGAATTCTGACGGTACAGGGCCATCCTCGCTACCCACGCTGGTTGCCAGACTTGATCAGCAGGATCACCTGTTGGGTCGGTTCGCTGTGGCGTTGCAAACCCTGCTTGAACGCACGGCTCATTTCGCTCCCGTTGCCGATGGGTCGGTTATCGCTCCTGGGCTCGCTCCTACTGCCACTCCGGTTGTTGCGCCAGAGTCTACCCCGACACCTGTTGTTGCGCCTGCGGTGTTTCGGGGTATGACCGGTTCTGCGCTTTGGGGGAGAGCCAACTCAGTGCCGAGGTTTCCTTAACCAGGTGGGCATTTATTTCGAGTTGCTGCCACATGCCTTTCCTACTGAGAGATCAAAGGTGGGCTTCTTGATCTCGCTGCTCTCGGACAAGGCCTTGGCCTGGGCCAGCCCTTTATGGGAGAACAACAATCCGGTGGTTGCCGAGTTTTCCGGTTTTGTTGCTTCTCTTCGGAAGGTATTCGATGTGCCGGCTCGTGCTGCCTCTGCTGCGAAGCTCCTTATGTCCATCAGACAGGGTTCACGATCCGTAGCTGAATACGCCATTGAGTTTCGTACCCTGGCAGCAGAGGTGGGCTGGAATAATGAGGCTCTGGTCGCTGCTTTCTCTCATGGTCTCTCGGATGCCTTGAAGGATGAGGTTGCAGCTAAGGACCTACCAGTTGAGCTCGAGTCTCTTATTTCTTTCCTGATTTTGATTGACACCAGACTCAGGGAGAGACCTTCCTTTAAGGAGAACCTGCGGAGGTCTTCTAACAGATTGGTGCCTACGTTTGCTGTCCCACCCGTGCCTCCCTCTCCTCCCACGCCTCCTGGGGATGACTTGTCTGGGGGTGAACCCATGCAGCTGGGGTTTGCTCGCCTGTCCGAGGGGGAGAGGGCACTCCGGAGACGCGAGGGCCGATGCATGTACTGTGGTCTCGGTGGGCATTTTCGGTTGGCATGTCCGAACCGTCCGGGAAACGCTCGTACCCTGAGATCCTGTCGGGGGCAGATCTTGGGTGGAGTCTCCTCGTCCCCGGTTTCCCGTGTTGACAAACCACTGATCACTGTTGTCCTCTCCTGGGTCGGGGGCTCGGTGACGACCCAGGCGTTGGTGGACTCTGGTGCTTTGTTCATTGATAGTGTGTTCGCTGCCGCCAATTCCATTCCTCTGCAGGCTCGAGGTTCCCCACTGGCTCTTGAGGCGATAGACGGCAGACCCCTTCTGCCGCCACACGTGACTCATGAGACCCTTCCAGTGGGGATAGCCATTG